>NC_056744.1:92118724-92140446 GCF_019279795.1 Protopterus annectens
ACATTTTCAGTGCATGAGGGAACAGTTTTAGAAAAGAATGCATGGAGCTCAGGCAGTAACCGCAGTACTTTCATTCCCAGAAATGATGTTTTGATATAATAGTGCCACGTTTTCAGTGCATATAACAGTGCCACGTTTTCAGTGCATGAGGAAAACATAATGAAAAAAAAAAACACATATGCATGAGCCCTTCTCCAAGGTATTTTGGCAAGGCTACTGCTGCCCTTTTATGTCAGATGCAGGGCTTTTGATGCTATTCCTGATTTTCGGGATTCAGAGATGTGAAAGATAAACATGTTAAGCTGACCATTATATTTTTATGTTCAGAGTATGCAAGAAACATTACTATGGTTTTGGAAAAATTAGGTGATTTAAGGATCAGCTCTGTATACTGTTCTGCATATTTGGTTCCTGAAGGACCACAGACCACAGATGCTTAACCTGATACTAGTTTTCACTAAACCTGAACAAACATAGCCAGTAAGCCAGCAAGAGTGTTATTTGCTTGGTTTGCTCATGGGTTCATAGGTACTCATTAGGCTATTGAGGACCTTAAGAAGTCTAGCCGTACATTCTCATGGTAGATTTTAGTTCTTACATTTTGCACATGAACAACCCACAGATGGGACAAACAAGGATATGTTAGGACATTTGCATGTTTCCCCTATCCATGATTCCCAGGGGTGCTAAACTGGAGACTGAATTTGGTTACCCATTCTTTTGTTCAAATTACATTTGAATATAGTAAGATAAGTACTGTGCGAGTGGAAGACAATCCCTCAGAAGTGGAAATTGCTGTGATACAAACCTATCAACATGTTCTATTTATTTTGCAAAAGTGACCGAGATCCTCTGAGTGGGTGTTCATGCTACTACTGGACTTGAAAATGTGTAATTGGTCTAACGGGATAGGGTCTGTTCAGGCAGAGGTTGCCTCTCGGTAACATTTATGATACTGATAAGAAGGATATGTCTTTGAGAGGGTTTACATGGTCTATGGTATGATATGGTAAATGGCATTCTCATATCCCTTACGCATCAGTTTAATTTTTAATGAGGATATAACTTGAGGAACAATTTCTTATATTCATTACCTAGCTAGTGTTATCTTGTGTAAAAAAACACTTTCCGTTTGTAAAAATAAATATATAAACAAGTTTAAAAACTTGCAATTTGATCTTCTGTGTTATTCTGTTTCTCTGCACCACATTTAGTTTATGCTTTTGACAATGTTATGAGGAAAGGGCCGCAGTACCCCCATATTGGTGTGCTGGCAATTTTTGAAATGCTTTGTAATTAGTAATCCTCTATGGAAGTGTCAACACACAAAAATACAGATTTCAACCCATCATTTCAATGAATGCACAAACAGTGCTTGGTTTGTTTGGCATACATAAGCCAAGGGAGAATCTGCCAAAATGAGAGTACATGTTTTTTCTGAGGCTTTGCTAACTTGTCTTCAAATTGTGTTCTGGTATTACGTTTTGTTTAGTTTCAACAAAATAAGCTCTTCACAGAATATCCTGAATATGAGTTGACAATTTTCATACACAAATCAAATTAATTGTTAGACAGAATCCTAAAGGGGATTTCTGTATTTGTTTTATGAAATTGTTTTTCATGGAAAAACCTGAAATGTTCAGCAGTTTTGTTTATAAGCCATTGTCACTGAAGAAATATGCTGAACGTCTTGTAAAATGCAGAGATATGACAATGTTTCATTTGTGAGTTGCACCTGGTATGACTGGTAATTTTCAATATTTTGACAGTGAACTGTCAGTGTAGGAATTCTTTTATGGCAAGTCATAAATGTTATACCTTGCATTTTACAGATGCTGTCCAACTTGTGATTTATGTTCTGACAAGTTATTTCACTCAGCCATTTATACAAATAAAATGCTTGGCAATGGCATATACTTGTTATGTGTACACAGACATATGAACCATTGAAATGCTGACAGATTTAGACCGGGTGACCTGCCTATTTGTTCAGCTGTGCTGTTCACTTAGTCAGTAGCATTTTCTCTGACCCCTCCTCCAATTGTGCATATATTGATCATTGTGTGTTAATTGTAGCCTCTGTCAACCATTACCCTTCCATATGCCTTTTCATTGCTTAGATGTAGACTGATTCAGGTCTGAGTCAATGCATTTCACACAGTATTCAGTTTGCATGTCATTTTCTATTTATGTATTTGCGTATCCCTGAATTCTGCTTTAAGTTGTCCATCATTTACAATTTCCCCATCCTTTGTTATGTACACATTTTTATGTGATAAATAGGCTATTTTGGTGTCTCTAGTCCATTTTCAGGCACACCTCAAAAACCGGAAAAAAAAGTACTTTTAGCATATGCTTTATACAGCAGACTTCTGATTTCATCTTCCTGACTTTTACTGCTGATAATGTTTGATTTGATATAGTAAGTCGTTTCTCATCAGTGTAGTGAATGTGCAATGTTGGATAAACCATTTGAAATACAAACAAATAAAAGAGATATTGAACTGGCATGTTCTTTGGGGTAGGCAGAATGTAAATGAAAAAGGAGGGGAAAATGAAAGTGTTTTATGAGTTATACAGGTAAGGTCCTTGAGTGCCTTTTATATAAAATGTCAGTATGTACTGTATGTAAAGAGATCAAGCAGTATTGGCTGGTGAGGAGAAATGAGCAGGGAATCCCACAAAACAAAACATTTTTAGTCAGTCTGGAGTATATGACTGTTTTAAGAGGGTGACATGTGCTAGGCAGCATTTGGTAGACAAGTTTAAACTTAAGTAAGCAAAGGTGATGTAGTGTACGCCCCCCTGATGGATAAACATTCTGGACATGTATATAGTGCATAGCCAAGAGCGTGGCTTTATGTCTTCACAAGTGTTGCCATCAGTCGGACAGCCAGAACCAGAATGAGGAACGTAGGGTGAGGGCAGTATTAACCAGGGTTAGAACCACTCCATGTGGGGTGTGACATCACCTTCACCAAACCATTTTTTATTAGTGTGCTTATTAGACCAGGTATTGATAACATTGGCAGGTTTGGTGTAACCAAAACTGCTTTGCCTCACACTTTTTTTCTTAAAGTGAAACATTTACCAGACCATACTATTACTAATAGATTATTTCTAAGTTTATCTAAATCAGTTAGGTATTGCCAATAATATGTCTTTATAACATTTACATTTTGCCTTATGTCTGAATTTATCAGCATTTGGTTTCATGCATGGAGGCTGGGCTTATTACTTTGTTTTAATCATTTTTTAAAAGGTATTGAAAAATAAATGTCATTACTAATGTGGCAAAGTATTTCTAGAACTTTTATATACGTATTACTTGTTAGGGTACGACATACAGACTTGGATAGCTAGGGATTAACCTTCAGATTCATTACAACCTGACATTCTGATAACTGTGTTTTGAATTTTTCCAGTAATCCTTATATTGACTAGTTTTCACCAAAGAGCAGGTGTCTTCAAGCACCTTGGCATTGCTGTGGAGTGCCGTGGAGTTCGTAAATGTCCATAGTACATCCACACCTTTTCAGTCTCGTTCAAGTAGTGTGTCATGCCCGTTCACAGTCAGTGAAAATACTGAATATGTTGGTGTACTTCATAGCATGTTTATATTATACAACGATTCATAGACTTTCATATGCATTAGCCTAATTTGCATGCTAAATGTGTAAATCAGCCTGAATTTACACTGCAAGGTTGAACTGCACCATATTGATTTGCAAATAGCCAAGATAGGTGACAAATTCTATAGGATACATCAGACATCAAAAAATAAGAAAATGTTTATAAACAAATTAGTACTTAACAGGCCAATTAATTGCTCTCATGTTTTAAAGGTCAATTACTATACATTTTGAACTATATTGTGCTTTTATATATAATATTTGTTACAGTTGTGTAAGATATCAGAACAAACATGAGCCAACATTTCCAGGTCTACTGCATCATACAGAAATGGCACTTCAAAACAATCCTCCAGCCATATACATTTAACTGCTGCCAGCACAACCTCATCACTGCACAAATGATGAAAGATTCTAGCGTCATATTTTTAATGACAGTAAGAAAGATATGTGATGTGCAGTGCATCATCATTCTTTATGTGCAGTGCAACTCTGATACATTTGGAGAGTCTTTTATACTGCATCTGCAACAAGCATGGAAAAGTGGGAAAAAATTACTATGAATTGTAAATGGTGTAAAATTGCCTTAATTAGTATAAGAACATTTACATCACTTCTCATTACCATCTCATTGCAAGCTTATTTGCATTTTTACATTTGGGGGTACCATGATTTTGCGTAAATGTCCTCTGAATCACAGCCCAGTTGTGCCTCTGTGCTTGCCCCTGAATTCCCTAATGCATTTGCATTAATGACTATGAATGCCACCCTAACTTGTGCAGTATTTCATTCTGCTCTTAGCGTTAAACACATCATACCTCTTCCTAACCATCTGTACTTTAAACTACTTCCTCTCTCTGTCTCTGTCTCTGAAAACAAAGATGTAATTTGTCTACTGCCCTTGATATTGTTGTTATTGTCTGTATGTGTGCACCCATACACACCTGTGTTTGTGTGTCTATACATTATAGGTGCATCACATATTCAGTTACTGCACATATTGAATCTGTCTCTCTCTCTCTCTCTCTCTCTGCCTTACCAGAGGTAATGCATTAGTTAACAAATGTGAACCTTAAATCAGGATATCATTGGTCAGTAGTGTTCTATCGTTGACAGTTATTCTCTCTCCACCAGTAATATATTTTAACTGTGTCCACAGCAGGTATTCTGCTGTAGTTTAGCTCTGAAATGACTGCAGGAATGCACACACTGGAAACAGATAAAAGCTAGATGTTATTGTATAATGCATGAACGAAAACAGTATACTTGAACTATTGAATTTAGTAATTGTTCTGTAAAGATGATAAATTAGGAAGTCCAAAATCCACTGGGGTGTACATTGTTGTATTGCCAAAAACATCAAAATGTGAATATGCTTATGTCTGGGAACTGTGTAGGTGGACAAAATGCATCTATTGCTGGCACTGTAATGGCTGAACATAAGGAGATGAGACTTGAATAAATTTCTGTTATGTAGGAGTTACAGGATTTCTTTCTTGAAAGCAGGGAAGTAGTTATTTGTGCTCTTATATTAGCCTATCTTACTAGAAATGGCAGTGATTTCAAAGAATAGCATCCTGAACTCCAAAGTAGCTTTTTCTTTTGACTGCAATTAAATTTGTCTATATTCACCAGCAAGTTGATATTTCTTGTATTGTATGTGGAATTTCTTTAAACTACTACTGAAGTACTACCTAAAACCATATTGCTAGAGCAGTTGTACATCAACAACATATTTCACGTAAAACATCTATATCTCACATTATATAGACACAATTGTGCACGTCTTCCTATGCAACTATCTCTTGTAAGGTCAACTTTAGTTTTACTAAAGTACCATTGGACTCTTTCCAATTTCTTGTCCTCTTTCACATGACAGAGAGAAATTTTCAACCCATATTCTATATGGAGTCTGAGCAATGAACTAAGTAAAGATAACATGATATCCAAACTCATACCTAGATGAAAGGATGAAAGTGCAAAAAAAAAAAACAAACAATAAAAAAATCATATAGAACCAGATGACACTTCCTTATTACTGACTGAAAACATTTGCATGAAAACTCTGAGATATATAACAACATCAGTATATGAGAATGGAATAAAAACCTTTTGCAATATCCAAGTATACAACATCAACTGATAAGCTTTTACCAAGGACATCAAACACTTTGTATAAGCTCAGCAAGTTTCTTGTGCTGGACTGATGAGATGTAAATCCATGCTGACTGAGCTCAAAGTGAAGCTTTAGATCTACTGGCATCATAGTTAACAGAATCATTTAAAAAACTCTTTCTTAGGCTACAAGTAAGACTTGAGGCCTTAAGCTATCCATTTGCTTCTATTACTATCCTTGGAAGTTTAAGCAACCTTTGCCTCTGACCATACCTCAAGGACATAACAGGACTATAAAGTTTTCTGACATACGTGTGTTCAACGGGGAAAAATACTTCCTAACTTTTTTAAGAAAATACCTGTTTAACCCGTAAGGACCCATTGCTGAGTCAAGCTTTGTTTTACCAGTGGATATACAAAAGACATGGGTTTCAAAGTTGAACTGATTGGGTTCCAAGGGGAAAAAAATTCTTTTAATAATTCAACAATATTTCTAATCAGAGACAATAGTGTTATCAATCTTTAAGTTTGTTTTTCTGTGTCCCTGTCATACTACTTCTAAAGTGGTCAAACATTTTCTTACTAATTATCTTCAGTGAAATTAGTCACATTTATTTCATATTTTGCCTTTGGTGAACATAGCAACTTCCTAAAAGCATTACTCTTTATTAAAATTTTGAGTGTAATAAGTACATTTATTTAATATATTGCCTTATCTGACATCTTTCTAAGCTGACATCTCTTTTCCTTGTATCTTTCACTATTTTTGTTTGATATAAATTATAGATTGCCTAATAATAATGTTTCTTTTTGATTACTACACAGGTTTGGAGTAGATTTTTTTAACTGTGCCTTTTGTTGTCAGTAAGAGCATAATCACTGATTTTAACAGAATTATTCTCAAGGCATATCATATCTTTCACATGCAAAAATTTTCAGTTTCAGCTCAGCAATTCATTATTTATTTTTGCATAGTCAGCTTTTTGTTTTAAACATACTGCCTGCTGACCATCAACCCCACCCTAGTGTTGCCAATGTAGGCCATTCATTCCTTGCCTCCTGGAGCTACTAACCTCTCTTTGGCAGCTTCCAAAGGATGCTAATATTGTCAGTTTTTGGGAGAGGAGTGTGTGAACCTTTCCACATAACTGTCCCCTCCTGACATGGCTATATCATAGTATTGGGTCCCTCTGGCTGGACTTGCAGGCTGCACCACCCAGAGCCCCCACTGGGTGTTGACCAAGTGATAGGCCAAGTTACCTTGCTCATGTCAGGATGGGTGAGCTGTACACTGTTTACTGACACTCTTCTGACCCACTCCCTCCAGCTTTTATGCTCACAATACCTCTCAACTGTACATATTTTTGCAGAATGTCCAGATTTTTGCCTCATATTTTTGTTCAGTTTTTCATAAAATTGTGGTTTTCTGGCAAATTAGTTGCAAACCATTAAAGATTGAACTTTGAAAATACTGACAAAAGTTTGAGTTTAAGACTTCATACTCTCCTGAAAATTCATGCTAATGCTAAACCTGTTCATCGTATCTACTTTCTAAGTTTGTAAGAGCAGTATTTAAAAAGTGTCCCTATTTTTGGGCCTTTGTCGCACTTTTATTTGTGGCTTTGTCCAGATTTCTTGCTCTAAAAGGTTGAGAGGTATGAAATCAAACATTGGTCTCCTGGGTCAAAACTGTGACTTTATCTCTCTGCACCATGGGAGCAGGATCTTTGCAAAATTAGCATTTATAAAACTTTTTGCATTGATCTTTCACCAGACCAGCCTTGTTATTCCCCAGTTGTATTTCCCAATTTACAAAAAAAAGTGGTCTGATTTATTAAGTCCTAGCAATTTGTAGTCTTGTGGGTCATCAAGTTCTCCCTAACCAAAACAATATCCAGCAAGTTGTTATACCCAGTGGGGCTACCTACCATCTGCCTCGATTCAGTGCACAATGCCTCATCAAAAACAATTTTGCCCATGGTGTTGCTAGCTCTTTCAGTTCTCTGTACTGTTCCCTGATCTAGTCCACTCACACTTGAGAACTAAATAAAAAGTATTTTCTCCTTTAAAAACTACAACAAATTGCTTGCTACATTTGTAGCAAGTGACTTGCTGCAGCTTATAGTTATACAACACATGAAAAGTGCTACTAAATTGTTTCAGCACTGACTGCAAAAGCAGTATTATTTTTTTATTTCTTAATACCAGTACTGATCTAATGACTGATCGAGATCTGAAGATCATGTCCCCAATAACTTGCACCCCAGGGCAGCTACTCCTTTTGTCCCACCATAGACTCTGTGCTTGACAAACAAATAGTTCCTCAACAAATTCCCGGGGAATTCATTTCACCAGTTAGGGCAACACCCCCTCCATAATGCATTCACATAGCTTATGTAAAACATGTTTAGAATCATCACTAACTAGTGTCAGGTTCCAATAAAACCCAACAAGATGAAAAGAGTGATGGCCAGTATCCTGAGTTTAGGAGAGGGTGGCATGGAACCAAAACCATTTGTAATATCCAAGGATATAGCTTTCACTGATGTTTTATCAAGGGCATCAAGCACATTGTGAAAACTCAATAAGTTAGTTACATACGACTGACTGGAAGTAAATCTGTGCTGAGATCAAGACCAAGCCATAAGTCTAATGGCATCATGGGTGTCATATTGTCTTCGATGACAAACTATTTTATCTTAGGATGGAGTGCAACCTATCTTGCACAGCCAGAGAATGACTTGGTTTCTGCAGGAAGGGTAGAAGTGTTGGAATTGTTTTACAGTTTCAAGATGTTGTAATAAACATTAGCCTAAGTTCTATGTGTGTATTGTGACACATCAGTGCCAGATCCTGGCTTAGTTTCTAGTGAGGGGGTAGTGTGGGAACCACAGATTCAGGTGACCAGATGTGATATCATTCTGTATCCAACACTGAAACTGTAAATATTCAGTATTGACATGTTTTTTTATTTATTATTAAATATATATAAGCATTTCATTGTGGCTGGCCTTTTAGAAAATATTTAACCTTTGAGAGTACTTGCATTTATTTAGTGGCATGGTGGCTCCATGCTCCTAGTAATATTGCTGCTTGGTTAAACACTACCGTTTGATAAGTATTAATTTTACTAAGTGCAATTGGGTACCATTGTAAGAGCCTTAAAATAGCCGGCTTCAGGTGTTGTGGTGGCAGTGAATTTACCTTATAGTCTGGGTGGAGGTGGCAGAGTGAGTAAGCTTTGCCAGCCTTTACCAGGTGTGTGTGTGTGTGTGTGTGTGTGTGTGTGTGTGTGTGTGTGTGTGTGTGTGTGTGTAAATCATATCTCAAAGAGAGTGTGTGTGACAGGTACTTTGAATAAGGACACTGAGAGCACTGATTTCACAGAGAGTGTGGTAGAGGACTTGGCTTGGAATACCCAGCCAAGGACTTAGCTCTGTAGTGGTTAGTGGGGGAGTCTTATTTGGCACCTGGACAGGACTGGGGTGTGCATTCCCTGAGAGCTGCATCTGAAAATACTGTGTGTGTCTATTTTTCTCACAGTGAACATTCCCCAATCAGTGTTAGTGGTGAGGACTGAGGCTTCTTGATCACTGGCCCAGAGGAGGGACATCACACTCTCCACAAAACTGTCTTTGAAATTATGAAATCCTGAAATATTGATGAAGGCAGTGGAGACTTCTTTTGGATAAAACAGGATTCTTTGATAACAATTACATCAAATGTATTAAACTGAGCCATTTGTTTGATCAGAGCTGTGGCTAGCTGTCCTAGTACCCCTTACTGTTCACTGATATGGTGTTCCTATAAAATTTAAGTTAAGGACCAAAGAAAAAACATTTAAGAAAAAAAATGTTGTTTTGTTAAACAGAATTTGTCAGGAAAAATATTAAACATACTTATTTTCTTCAGAGAAGGTCCAAATGTATTAGGGGGAATTGAACTCATCATTCAAATGGGACCATCTCAGTATAATTTTGTCTTGGCAAACATGGGGGGAGGATCTGTCAGAGAAAGCTAGTTTTACACCATTTCTTGTTCATCATATGATTAAATCCCTTGCCTCTTTCAAGAAAACATTACTTGATGTCTCACCCAAATCCTTTGCTTTAATAACTGCCATCAGTAGACTGTACCTCATTGCTGAAGTATTTAGCTTAGTGATAGCTTTTTTAATAATTTCTAATTTTAGCAATTTTAATAACACAAATAGAGCAAACAACTAACGTTAGTTTATTCTGGGAAATCTGTAAACTCCTTAAACTTCTAATCCCAGAATCCCTGATTACTATCACATGCTCTTAGATAAGGTTTTCAGCTCTCATTTGTGCATATAGAGCATTAAGCATCTTGTCAGAGATGGTTTTATTAGGGGTTCACATTCTTAAAACTTTGCATTTCCCCATGAACATAAAATAAATAAATAAATTTGGGCATTAAAAGGAAAACCCTACCTGAGTAACAGTGTGAAACTGTTATAGGATATATACACTTTGAAAGTTTTCTGGAAGTCCTACCAATATAAAAAGTGGAACAGCATGTGCACTACACAGCATATATTACACTGTAGGAGTTACATGTAAGAATTACAGGCATATTATGCCTTCTGTTATTTATTAAAAAAAATCATTGACTTTGTTCTTTTAAAAACAACATTGGTTATAATTCCCAGAAATTTCCATTTTGCCTTTAACCTACTTATCCTCAATTTTTTTCTGTAGCAAATCATTTAAATTCTTGTCCATTTTAAGCACAAACTTATGATTTGTATCTTCTATGCTAGCTTTGTAATGGAAAAAAACGTTTATATTTTTTTCTATTCTATTATATAACTAATTTCAACGCCATCGTCTTATCACAGTTATTGTTTTCTGGGGGGTGGAGGTGGCAGGTCTCTATCAATAAAGAAATCATTTTCTAGTGTATATATGGTTTAAGATGGTCTGCCCCTCTCCCTAAAACATAGGCTCATAGGTTTATACTAGGCTAATGACCACCAGGGCTGTTACAAGCCTAGCAGTGAAACCCAACCCAGTTTTGTTCCTGAGTTTCTTGGATGCCTGTATGGTGGGGTATGTTAGTAAATAGGGTTATGTGATGGGGCATATTTTAGTTGGGGATTAATTTACTTACTATAAACCTCTGTCTATCAGAGATATGATGGCCATACTGGGGTTGAACTTGCAATTTCCCATCCAATGACCATGGTTTCTTTTGTACAAGGTCAGGGATGAATTCTACTTCAGTTAGATGGGGAGCTTATACCATAGTACGGAGATCCTTTGAAACACATATCAGTCTCTCCGGCATGTTCTATTTATGTCACAGGTAAAGTTCAGATTCTTGGATCTAATGTTTCTGATACTGTTTGTTTTGTGGATGTACAAGAGAAGAGATCCAGCAGAGCTGGATCTGGAGATGCTGTATATGCCAGGCCATAGATTTCCCCTCAGTAAAATGTAGGATACTGAAAACAGCAGTAGGGCCTTAAGGTGATCTGTGTAGGACAGAATAATCATACCTTGGATTCTCCAGGTGAGGAACCTTTGAGAGCATGCCAACTGTTACAAGTGCATGGTTAAGTCCATGCCAAAGAAGACATTGTACTCAATGATGGGTCTGAGGGCTTAGTAGAGTGGTATTATAACTTCCTTGGTCCTGGTTGCCATGCCCTTACTTATAAGTTGAGTGACATATAATGATTTTCTTAATACCTTGGTCACATGTAGGTCAAAGGACAGATTACTTTCTACATATGTTCCCAGATCTATAACTCCTACGTCAACTCTTAGGGGTGTTTTATAGATGGAATAATTAGCCTGGGTGGATGATTTCCCAAAGGACACTATAATGCATTTTTTCACATTGACTATTAATCTGGGGTTCTGGCACCAACCATTTGTTTGTGTCAGATCTTCTTTTAGGATGTCGGTGCTGTGGGGGAATCTGTGATAGTTCCCTATTTACAGTCATCTGTGAATTTGGTGAGCCAGAGGCCTTTAATATTAGCCTTGACTTCTAAGAAGTAGATGCAAAACTGTAGTGGGCCCAACACAGAGTCCTGGGATACCCTGCTGGTGACTGGTCTCCTGGTGGAGGTGGTCTCATTGATCCTGACTTATTGGGTCCTATTTCTGAGACAGCCAGAAATCCTAAGAAAAGATGGTCCCCTGTCTTGTGGTCAGGAGGTCGCCAGTGGAGAGGGTCTCCTGTAGTAGTACTAGGTGCTTCTTTCTTTGCTTGTCTTGGGGTTTCTCCTCTGCTCAGCCTGGTTCGGGGGTGTAAGAGTCAAATCCCTCATTTTCCCTCCTTAATTTGGTTGCTCAAAAGTCAAGACTAGTACTCAATTCTCTTGAGAAACAATATTCTTTATTGGCAGATGAGTGCTGCTTAGTTGATCTCATCTGCCAATAAAGAATATTGTTTCTCAAGAGAAATGAGTACTGGTCTTGACCTTTGGGCAACCAAATTAAGGAGGAAAAACAAGGGATTTGACTTTTACATTCCCAAATCAGGCTGAGTAGAGGAGAAATCCCAGGACAAGAAAAGAAAGAAGCACCTCCTACTACAGGAGACCCCCTCCACTGGCGACCTTCTGATCACAGGGCAAGGAACCATCTTTTCTTAATATTTTCCCCTCAGCATCATTGGAGGTAACTGAGGAATTCTTGCCACTAAAGGACTAGGGCTACACTTTGTTAGATTTCAACAGCCAGAAATCCAGTGAGTTATTTAAGGATTTTTACCTAGTTCTGAGAGTTTGTCAAAAATACCTGAGTGGGGTATTGTATCAAAATCCTTGGCCAGGTCAAGGTAAGCACAGGCATTGTTGTTTTAATAAAAAAATGTCCATTTCAATTATATCTAATACATATATAAAACACAGCCCCACATAGTTTATCCAATAGCACAATACCTAAGTTAATGCCAGGGCTTATACACACAAAGAGTGCAGTACAATTTATCTCCGAAGTTGCATGGTGAGTGAATGATTACAACAGAAAGTCCTGAAGTGTTAGAAAAGCAGAATTATTTTGATGAAACTCAAATTCAAATTCTATTACATAGAATGACAACACATTTTCTATTACATAAGTTGAGAACACTTTTTAACCAGTGGCCAAACACCATATAATTAGTCCCATTCATAATTCATCATTAACACTTCTTCCAGACTGCTTTATGGTTTCTGAACTCATTTTTTTTTTTGGGAAACTCATGCCAAATAGTCTTGACCTCTCAGAGTTGAAGTTCATAAGGCATTCACTTAAATGCTTAGCTATGAGGCTACTCTCAGGTCACCCCAGTAATACCATAACACTCCCAGGTCCCTACATCTGGCTTTAAGGAGGAAATTAATATTTATGAGCAATCTGTACTGCCCATCTTGTATAACAAGTTATCACCCCCCCCCCCAAGGCAAAAATTTAATTTTTCCTAGCAAGTATAGTTTTTACATTTCAAAAGCAGTACTTTGCAAGCACAAACAACAGAGGGTGGGGTTCAAACTTAAAGGAACAGCAACACCCCCCACACTGCACAGATAAGTCACACTGCCCTGCTATGAAGGGATTCAGTCACGCATATTCCAAGTAGTGTTACAACTACTTAAAAGAGAAATTGCATGACTTTGAAGTTCTCATTTGCAAGTTTGAACAATTTCTCAGTTGACTGCACTGCCAATTTGTCCTAGTACTAGCACATATGCACACACACAAACACACACACACACACACACACACACACACACACACACACACACACACACACACACACACACACACACACACACACACACACACAATTGCATAGCCCCTCAATCTTTCACACCTTACTGCACTACTTACATGGATGATCAGTCAGGGCAGACTGAAGCTTCTTTCCCACTGAAATGTATAGGTGTACTCAACTAAATAGCTGTACATAGTTATGCAAATTCTGTTCTGCTCTGCGTTGAAATTATATGGTACAAACATCTGTACATTTTTGTAATAGGCAAATTCAAAAGCAGCATACTGGCCTAATAATAGGCCTAATTACTATAGGCCCAACCACACTGACTATGGCATTTACATGTGATGCTGTACCTCTCACTACTCAGCGTAGCAGCATGCAACTGAGCAATGTGTGTGTGTGTGTGTGTGGGGTGCTGTAAATTCAGACAGCTTGCCTAGTAAATAACGTAATTTGCGCAGCTTTGCATGCTATGCAAGTTGTCTATGAACACAACCCATTACCTTCATCTACACTGTGATTTTTGCAATTTCTAAAAGATTAGTATGCATTTCTAGATAAACATTACATATACAAACTATACTTAATTGTTCTTTTAAACATTCTTTGTACTTGAAATATGTTTGCATTGAAGAACACATTTTATTTAATGATGTTTCAAAACTCTAAGCATTTTTTATTGCCAGTGTGCTATTTTTTTCAAATGACTTCAACATTTTGCATAAAGTTATTAGAGCCTTCATTATGATCCAATTGGCCTTGGTTTTGATAAATGGTCCGACCATTGCCTGGGAGAAGAATAATGAAGAACTGCCCACTCCTGTCCCTAGCAAGAGCATGAAGAAAATGTCTCTGAAGCTTGCATCCACAGGAGGATCCTTGTTGAGGAGACACACGATATGAAGTATTTCCTTGCAGATGGTACAGAGCTGCTTTTGGGTTACATCTCCAGTGGAAGCAAGTGACATTCCCACAATGTGCTTATTACACAACATCCTTTGAGCATTGGCAACAACAAAATTCAATTCAAGCACCAAAAGAGAAATTGGCTAGACTTAAAATAGCCCACAAGCAGCAGCTAGCCTAGTACTCACCTATGAACCTATGACAGGGCATCTGCAAGGAGAATGTAGGGCATGGCAAAAATAATTTGCCACAGTGTGATGTTGGCAGCTTGACACCCATTCACCTCCTTGGCTTGGCCACAATCTAGATCTAGAAGGACATAAAGCTTTCTTCCATGTACAGGGAAGACCCACCCCATAAAGCAGTGGCCCTTAACGTAAGAGTGAGCACGACAGAAAAAGCAACAGCAGCAGATGTCAATGTCAACACCCTGAAAAAGAAATACAAATATTTGTAAATATGAGGAATCATTTATAGTCAGCCTAGGAAAGAAAAGTAGTTAAGTTATGGCTACAAAGACACACACACACACACACACACACACACACACACACACACACACACACACACACACACACACACACACACACATACACACACACACACACACACACACACACACACACACACACACACACACACACACACACACACACACGCACACACACACACACACATGCACACACACACGCACACACACACACACACACGCACACACACACACACACACACACACACACACACACACACACACACACACACATATACACACACGCACACACACGCACACACACGCACACACGCACACACACGCACACATACACACACACAAACACACACACACACACACACAAAAATGCATACACACAGTTTTAAAATCTACAGCAATTTTAATCATTCTTTGGAACCTTCTAAGTAGCAGTTCATGTTCATGAGAATAGGTGATTGTGCTATATCCACTGCTAAGCAAAGTGACACTAGGTGTCCTGAAAATATAATCAAAGGCTACAAGTTCATCAAGAAAGGATTATTGAAGGAAGAAGGTGCTGTCTGATATTATCACCTATTACTCACAGATATTACTAGACCCTTGATATCCTGTACAAAGTAAGGATCTGTGATCAATGAAGTTTTGTGTTTATTTTGTTACTCACTTTTTGCCCAAAGCAGTTTTTTTTTTTCCTGGAATGTGTTTTCTCCAGCCTGACTTTCAAAGTCAGCATGAATTTTAATTCTATGGTTTTACTCCAATTCTGTGGTACTTCCTCTGTCATCAGATACAGCTCTGGATTAATTGATGGATGACATTTATTCCCATACTCATGTTTGAATAATAGAGCACCTAGTGGGGTGTACAGAACTTTAATATATTTTCAGCATGCTTTTTATCTGTTGCTTCCAAATAATATCTTTCTCCACTGCCAATCATGACAGACAGGTGATCCACTGTGGCAACCCCTAACTGGAAAAAGCCGAAAGAAGAAGAAGATTTTGCCAGATTCTAAGGATTTATACTGGATATAAACTTTTATACGACCCCGTTAGTTTGTGGCAACAGTTGTCTCAGCCTTCCATGTGCTATTGCTTTTGCCTCAGAACATTGATTGAAGTGGGAGATATGTAACAGATAACCATCAGTTCTTAGCATCTCTGGCTACCCAAGCATTGCAGAAATGATCTCAAGGAATGATATCATAGTATAAGCCGATAAGGACATGACAAACAGTACAACTAAGACTCTTGAATGCTCATAAATTAACACAATCATGTAGTCCTTATTGGGTACAAGCCCAGGAAAAGACTATACTAACCTTTGTCCACTCTACTTTATATAGCCACATCATGTAGATACCTACATTCTTATTAAGTTGTGTGTTGTTATGGCATAGCAAACAATCTTCATTTCTTTCTACTTCTTTCAGACAGTACTTGGCAGCTGAATCCTGCTGTCATACTTGTACTTTCTCTGGCTACTTTATTTTTTCCTCTCATTCTTCTTTAGTATCCAGAAGAAAATTAATTGTCTTTATCATTTCAATTGTCTTTCCTATATTACAGCCTTATAAACAAGATCTTTTATCTTTTTCCACAAAGAAAATGCAGCATTTTATGTTCTAATATTATTTATTTCTTATAAATGTCATTATTTGGTATATATACAGATGTTTTGATGTCTCTTAGCATCTTTACCTCCCGGTTTTCTCTGTTACTTAACATTTCTGGCTTTGTTATGCTGTCAATTTATTTGCTGTACACACACACACACACACACACACACACACACACACACACACACACACACACACGCATTCTCTTCTTTGTCACTTACTTTTTTTCTCATTTTTACTTTCTTTAAATCTATCATTTATATATGCCCCATTTTGTTAAGTTTTGCATCATGCTGGTTTTTTGGGTGTTGCAATTCCATTCACTATAGCAGAGTTACAGCTATGAGCATCGAGGACTATAATCTGAAGTTACAGTAACTCATGATACAGATATTTCCCTACTCTGAAGTGCAGTATTCCCAGAGTTAATCTATACAAACAATAGGGATGTGCTGGATACTTGGTGGTGAAGCCCACCTGTAAAAATGCTTTACCACTATATCAACATCTTTTGATTTGTTTGTTTTGTGGACTTACAGGACCCACAATTTCAGGTTTCACACTTGTTTTAGACAGACTTGTTATACCTCTCTGCTGGGGCTTCTCACTTCTATAATTGCTTTCACATGCTGTTGCATAGTGATTTTGTTCTCAGACATCAAACTTTTCCTTGATTCAAACCCTGAACTGGCACCGCTCACCTAAGGAGCAGCACCTTATACCCAAGGAGGCTGCCTGTTCATTCCACCCTAGCTACAACTCTGCAACACAGTAGCTTAGCTTTCTCCTTTTCTATTGCTCTAATTATTTTACAGGATAATCATATTTTTTCTTCCCCTTACACCCCTCACCTAAGGAGCAGCAAGAGACAGACCCCATTCTGGCCTGATCTGCACCTCTCAACTCCGAGTTAGGAGCAAAAATAAATAAATAAGAATAAAAATAAAAAAATAAACAGTTTCTACCTTTCCAATTGTAAAAACTATAGCAAACCACTTGCTACATTAGTAGCAAGTGGTTTGCTACAAGTTATACCACATATTAAGCAACTGAGACCCTGGCAGCAACAGGAGTATCTGAATGTATTTTTGTACTGGCATTCAGAAAGACTTGTATAGAAATGATTGATAATAGTTTACTATTGACCAATCAGCCTCTGATGATTTTGCCCCTAACACCTTGGAACTGGGTGACTGCACTCTTCATTCCACCCTAGCTACCTAGCTGCATCTCTGCAACACAGTAGCTTCCTCCTTTTCTATTGCTCTAATTCTTTTACAGGATAATCACAATCTTTCTTCTTTCATTCTTAAGCTAAAGTAACTTTATGTATTAAAAGTCATGAGTCAAGAGTATGCAGTAGGATTAGCGGTTTTCTGACAACACTGGCTAGGAATCCCAACAAGCCTCCCTGCCTTACCTACCTTAGTTTCATAGTTTCATAGTATAGTACTAGGCTATCTGCCCTGGGGCATTTGTAAGCCTAGCCATAGTGATGTGGCTTTTGCCACCCCATGAAATGGTACAAAAATGTACAGAATAAATCTAGAATACTGTGCCTCTGTCTAGTAGTGACACAATGAAGGTCCCCTTATATAATAGAATTAGTTTACTGTGGCCCTGTCTAGCAGTGACCCAGATGTGACCCCTGGGGTAAATTTTCGATCTCCCATCCACTCATCAAGATTTCTCTTGAAGAGAGTGAGTGAGGGGCTCTGCCTAATACGAACTGGGATCGTGTTCCAAAGCATGGGAAGCCTTTGGGTTATGAATCTATCCCTCCAGCATGTCCTATTCATACTTGTGCCGAGGTTTAAGTCTTTAGCTCTCGTGGTCCTGATGGATTTGGATTTTTTGAGGTGGAGCATGTCCATCAAATCCTGATTGGACATGGCCTTGTACGTCAGGCAGAGATCACCCCTGAGCAGGTGGTATGCCACTGAATAGAGCTGAAGTTTCTTTAGTCTGGCGGAATAAGACATATGTTGGAGACCCTTGATCCTTTTGGTGAGGTACTTCTGTGGTCTCTCCAGCTGTTGCATGTGCCGGGTGAGGTACATACCAAATGGGGCATTGTACTCAATCATGGGTCTGATGAGGGAGGAATATAAGGGTACAATGACATCCTTGGATCTGGATGTGAATCCCTTCATGATGAGGTGTGCAAGGTAGAATGTTTTTCTAACCACTTTGGCAATGTGGGTGTCAAATGAGAGGTCGCTGTCTACTTGGGTCCCTAGGTCTCTGATTACTTTTTCTGTACTCAGTGGGTTGCTGTCTATGTGATAATTTGTGGGTACTTTGTTTTTCCAAAAGGGATGACTATACATTTTTTGGCATTTAGTTTAAGGCCGTGACTACGGCACCAGTTGTCCGTTTCAGTGAGGCCTTTTTGTAGGATGTGTGTGTCAGCTGGTGTATCGACTATGGTGCCTAGTTTGCAGTCATCTGCGAACTTTGTCAGCCACAGCCCTCCCATGTTTGCTTTAACATCTGAGAAATAAATGCCGAACAAGAGGGGTCCCAGGACAGATCCCTGTGGGACACCACTTGTGACTGACTTTGAGTCTGACATTGCTCCAGCGATTTTAACTTTATGGGTTCTGTCCTTTAGCCAGTTTGCAACCCATCTAGTGACATAGGGGTTTACGTTTAAGCTGTTTAGCTTATCTATGATGCCTGAGTGGGGTATTGTGTCGAAGGCCTTAGCCAAGTCCAGGTATGCTGTATGGACTGCTTTGCCCTCATCAATGGCTCTAGTAACTGTTTCATAAAAGTCAACCAGGTTTAAAAGGCAGGATCTGCCCTTCACAAAGCCGAACTGGGTGGGGTCAAGTGTCTGTAGGTCCCCTATGTCTCTGTTTATGAGTTCCATAATGATTATTTCCATAGCTTTGCAGACCAGGCTAGTTAAGCTTATGGGGCAGTAGTTTCCAGGGTCTGTAGAGGCACCCCCTTGTGGAGTGGGACCACTGTTGCTGTACGCCAGTGTACAGGTACATAACCCAAAGTAAGGCTAAGATTAAATAGCATTTTTATGTGTGGGTTTAGCTCCTCTTGGAGTTCTCATAACACGCACCCCGGGATACCGTCAGGTCCCATTGATGCTGTGTTTTTTGCTTTGTTTAGGGCGGTTCTCACTTGGACATCTGAGATGACAGGGAGATTACATTCAACTGGGATAAGTATTTCTTCTTTTGGGGGTGAAGGAGGCGAGAAGTTTGCACTGAACCTGTCAGCCAGAATGTTAGAAATATCTGTTGGTTCAGTGTATTTTTTGTTGTTGTGAACCAACTCAGAGCATATCTGAGGGTTTCTGCCCAGGTTTCTAACATAGCTGAAGAAGGCTTTGTGGTTATCTTTAGTGTCCTTATCTAGTTTTCTCTCAAAGTTTGCCTTGGATGTTTTTATGAGAGAACGTAGTTTTCTGCTAATGTTGATCAGCGACATCTTCCCTTCATGGGATTTCGCTCTGACGTGCAGTAGCTTCCTTCTCTTGTTATACGATTTGTTTATGGCTGAGGTCCACCAGACAGGACGCTTACATTTGGTGGAGAGGGACTTGGATTTGTTTGGGCTTGCATGATCCATGCATTCCTGGATATGTCCATAGAAAGCATTTGTGAAGGATTCAGCATTGCGGGATGTGGTATCCACTGGCACAGTGGGCTTAAAGGATACCATCTCCTTCTTAAGAAGAGTGAAGTCTGCTTTTGAGAAGTTTTTCACTGTGGTCTTTTGTGCTGGGGGTGGAGGTGGGATATGTATATCCAGGGTGATTAGTTTGTGGTCAGATCTCACTAGTGAGGGGTATACTTCCGGTGAGGAGCATTTTGTCCCCATGTTTGTGATGATCAGGTCTAGTATATTTTCTCCCCTAGTGGGAGAGGTGACTAGTTGTTCCAGTGCATTTGAATTTATGAATTCCAGGAACCTTTGGGCTAGGGTATTAGTGATAGAATAATGTACCCAATCTATGTTTGGGTAGTTGAAGTCTCCCAGTATGATGGTATTTTGTGATACATTCATATCCTCCAATGTCTTCAGGAAGGCTGAGTGGGGTTCTTGAGATTGGGAGGGTGGTCTGTAACATGCTACCAGTTGTATAGCAGTTTTGCCTATAGTTAGTTGCACCTGTATGGTCCCTGTTGCTTCATGTGCTGCTACTAACCTGGAGGTGTGGGTGTTCTTTATGAATATGGACACTCCCCCTCCCTTTGTGGTTCGGCCCGGGTTTTGGGGCCAAAAAGCATGATACGAGGTATAGCCTGGTAGCGCTTGGGTGCTCTCAGGAGCCTTGAACCAGGTTTCAGTTACTGCACAGACGTCGATGTTCTCCATGCTGAGGAGTGCATCAAGTGCCTGCATCTTGAGATTTAGACTTCTGGCGTTGAGCAGCATTACCCTTAGTTTTTTTCCATTTTTGTTTTCTAAGGAGGTGGGTTTGTCTTTTGAGCCTTGCCTAAAAAAGGCAAGAGCCTTAGCCAATATCCGGAAGCCCAGTGGTGACAGGTGTAAGCCATCCCTTGCAAAGCAGCATGGCTTGTCCAACATATCATCCCAGGCAGACAGATATTGGATCCCCTTAGAATGACACCAGTACTCGAGCCAATTGTTAAAGCTGATCATCTTGTCTTTGTATTGTGGTATCATTCTTGGTGAGGGCAAGATGCTGCTCAGGGTCAGGGTCATACCAGCCTGGGCTACATAATCGGAGAGCTCCTCTATGTCTCTTTTCATGTAGTCCAGGGAGGTACGTCTCAGGTCATTCACACCAGCATGGACAATGACGGAGCCATATTTGTACTTGCTTTGGAGTGACCTGAGTGCGTGTGTTATGTGACGGATCCTAGCTCCTGATAGACAGCTCACAGTCACCTTCTCCTTGTTCAGCCTGGTCAGTGGGACATCAGTGTGTCTGACTATGGAGTCACCTATTACTAGTGTATCAGGCAAGGTGTTTGGCCTTAAGGGCTGCGATTGGTCGACACACTGATTTATTGAAGTATGTGTTGCATGTGTTTTGTTTTGAGGTGGTGGATTTTGGATGTCTGCTTTGGGAGCCTCTGTTGTTTTGGTAAGTTTTTATTAGAGCCTCCGAGTATGTCTTTGTGTTTTTATGTGTTTGGTTTGCAGTTGTGGTAGGTCTATGTGGGACTGGGATTGTTGTGTGTGTGGTTGCCATCTCCCCCTGTCTGGTCATTAGTTGAAGTTCAGTGTTTGTTAG